>NW_027437186.1:6460885-6495885 GCF_033239565.1 Halichoeres trimaculatus | reverse complement strand
ACCTTAACTTTTATGTCAGCACCATGGCGTCGGCGTGCATATAGGACTTTTTTTTTTTTGTAGCAAAGAGGAGACGCCCCCCTCAGGTCAGTAGCAGTATCTCTCATCTTGTCCCAGCTGCAAAATGAAGCTTCATGTGTTCTACCACAGCTCGAGCTCACAGCTTCCTTCCCCTCTCTGTGGTCTGCAGCAGGGAGTTGACCTCTGGGTCAACATAAATGTGGTTTCTCATACATCCTCTCAGTCCCTGAAACCATCTCAGGAATTTTCTTAGACCCAAACGTTTCTACATAAGGCCATCTGGGTTATCTGCGGGCTGCATACACCTCGCTATCACATGGTCTTTTATGACCTAAAGAATAAAAAAATCCTTCATCCTGAACAGTGAAGGATCTTCATGCAGGATCCAGGCATGTTCCAGGTGTTTGCTTGGTATCTTTCTGCTCTTATTTGAATGGTTGTTGCACTCAGTGTTACATGGGTAATTTGTCTCATCTTTCTCCAGTACTCCAGCTCTTACAGGTTGGTTAAGTCTGTTACCATAAACTCTGTTTGTCAGCTGGACATGAAAACAGTTTAAGTATACAAGCTTCTCATTGTTTCGGCTCCTTTAGTATAAACTCGACTAAGGATTTAATCAGCCAGTAGACTGACAGCTCAGCTAGCCCTTTCATCTCGATTAAGAGTCAATAGAGAGACACATTATATTAGGCCTGTGCGATATATCGATTATATCGATTAATTCAAATTTTTCTTTGTGGATGATTTAAAAAATAAAAAATTCAAATTTTTCTCCCCCAGTATTGTGCACCTTTTGTGCCGCATCAAGCGCTAACTCTGTGTGTGTGCAGCGTAAGTTAACAAAACTACAGAAACTAGAATGTCATAAGAATGTTCTTGTGTGTCTTTGACACCCAGCACCTTGACGGACAAATGTTCTTTATAGTCTGCATCAACAGCCCAAATAGTTTAAAATAAGCTAAACCTCTTATCAGTAAGCGTCCTGTCCTTCAATCCTTTGTATTCTATCTGTCAGTTTTCAGGAGTTTGATTAAGATCTTTGAAACATTCACGAAGCCGGGACCCTCTTAGGTTCACCTGTAGATTATTAATGATGTGATTGACACGTGTAAAACCTGCTGCTCTTCAAAGATAATACTCTAATCATTTTTAGATTTCAATAATGAAGAAACATACTTCAGTTTTTCTCAGAATATCTCCACTCTACTGAAGAAAATCCACTTATTTTGATTATATGGACGGATCATGATTTGTGAAAATAGACTGCGGGGAGGTATACGGGATGACGACGGGTGATCGAACAGAGCAGCGTGCTGCTTGGACAGACATGACTGAGAAGGTGTTTGACTTTTACCTGGAGCAGGCTGAGTCCCGTCTTTCTCTTTAACTCCCTTTGTTCCACCAACTGAACCCTCTGTTTATCGTAAATCCATCCGCTGATGAGCAGAGCAACATAATGAACCAGTAACGAGGAACGCTCTTACAAGCAGGGGCGGGTCCAGTCATTTTAGACTGGGGTGCCCTGACCAGGGCACTGACTTATGTAGAGAGGCCTGAAATTTGTGGAACCACTCTAGAATAAATAGAATTTATTTTTGCTTATTTGTTTGTATTAAAATTACAGAATGAACAGGCTACAGCTTAAAAAAAAAAAATAAAACAGACAGAAACCTTTTTTTTTTAAATTTGTTTAAAAGTAAAATATAACTGAACAGTGTTATAGAGCACTGAAACAGTACTGCACACACTTTCCGGGCTGTATTTTTTAAATTCAAAATGTATTATACGGTGCAGCTTTCAATGAGAATGTAAACAAGTCTGCCTCTTTGAAAACTACAAAGTGAAGATGTTGAAACAGAAGAAGAGCTGAAACTTCAATTTCAGGAATCAAGCAGATGTTACTTTTATTAGTTTTTGATAAAATTAAAACAAAATTGGTTTTGAGTTATCTCTGTTGTACTTATTGTTTTCTTTAAAAGGTGGAAAAAAAATCATCAGCAATTCAGATTTAAGTCATTTTTGTTCCAGGCTGTGAACATGTTTATTAATACAACAGAGATTGTCTCTTTTTTGGATGGGTGTGTTTGTGGTTTCTGGTAGTTTCTGGAGCCAGCCTCGAGAGGACACTCAACAGACTGCAGTTGTTAGCGCTTTCATGTTGCCTCATATTTTTAGACCGGAGGTTGCCACTGGACTACAACTTGTAGATCTTAAGTCAGAGTCTGTTACACCATTCTGGCTCGCCGCTTAATATCAACTTTTAGTTGTTTACCGTGTCCCGTTTTTCTTTTTCGTTGGAATTATTAGTGAGGTAAACTGTGTCGCGCTGCTACGGCATCACGCTATTATTTAACAGCTGCGGCTTTCAGCATCCAGCTTACATGCCCCATACCACGAGAGGGCACAGTTTGCTGTGGAAACGCAATCAGGATCAGGCTAAACTGTACCAAACCGTGCCAAACAGTACTGAACTGAACCAGAAACGCAGCTCTAGCGATGTCCATCTTTGAGCCATTCTGAGGGTTTCAAACTGAACCCCCTACCTCTGAGCAAATGTGACCCAGCCGTCTGAGAAGAAGAGCTCTCATGTGTCTGCCAGCAAGAAAAGCCAAACACGACTGTAAAATAATTCAAGTTCCAACATTTGAACCTTTTTTTGTGAAAGGTGAGATGTTCCAGATTAACAGGAAGAAACCTCCATCAGGATCTAACTCGTTGGTAAACAGCCATCTGCTACAAGTGGAGGACAGGAAAGATGGATGGAGACTGAGAGACAGATGAATGGAAACAAAGAATCAGGAAGACAGGAAGACTAACAGACACTAAAATGTATTGAAATAGTAGCACTACCAAGAAAGACAGCAGGAATATGACTTGAATAAATAAAACAATAATGAATATGAAAGTGCATTTTTACAGCTGCAGAGTAGGTTTGTAACAGTTTTTCTTGTGAAAAACTGTTACAACTGGGGAGTAAACAAACACAAAAAAAGAAAAGGAGACGTAAGTTTAATGTAAAAACATGTAAAGTAAACATGTAAGTTTATTAGTGATACTTAATTTCCCAAAGGAAGGTTAATAAAATCTCCATCCACTTGGTAACAGAGGAATAAGACCATTCTTCCATAATTTCTGTCTCTGGTTTCCTCCATACAGTTCTCTCCTCCAGCTAAAAGCATTCGTCAGTATCTGTAAGGCAGGTCCTCCCCCCTGTCCGTCAACCCTGTAGGAGGGCACTAAGCCCCTGAGACCCAACAGAAGCCCCCCTACCATCAGCACCCCTGGTCATCACCCCACCCTCTACATAGCCCCTTACACCCCAACACACCCCATCAGCCCTCTCCCACCGCGCTCCACCCTTCTCCATTCACCACTCCCCCTCCTACCCCAGACGCATAACATTCAGTGTGCATACCAGGGCTGCTAATTCCAACCTGTCACTCTAATCAAAGGAAAACTCTGTGTGTGTGTGAGTGAGTGTGCTCTGGAATAGCAAAGACAATCTGTTTTTTCCTCTTAATTAGTTGAAAGAGTGTGTTCCAGGTGCAGTGTGCTCTGGATTGACTGTCTCTTTGAGGCCTGCATCTAAAATCTACGATCTCAGATACAAGCAGTCCATTTCAGACTCTGTTCCTGCTCTTCAATCCAGCAATGCCCAGACCAAGCATGCAGAGCTCACAGGATCACAACACCAGCGTGTGCCAAGGCGCTAACAAAGTAACAAGTAAAAAAGTAACCAAGTGCAAAACTTGTCATGCATAAGTTTCCTGTGGTGGCACAAAACCAGGGAAGTTTAATACGACTAACCTTGTCATTGAGTTTGAGGAACAACACTTGACCGAGCCTTTTTTAGAGTTCCATACTACAAATTTACATGTGCATGATTCATGCTGATATTGTACCGGATCGACATTGTTACCGACCAATACTCAAGGCCGCAGTATCTGTATCGTATCTAAAGTGAAAAGCTTGTATTGGGACACTCCCAGTCTGTCATCAGATTGTTTTAGTTTGCAGGGTAGTGGAGGTCACATGTCTCTCGTTGCTCTGTCAGAGGGTGTTTCTTAAAATGTTACTTTTGATAGTTTTCATGAAAGACTATTTAACACCAGTGCCATGTTTGAGGCATGCCATTATTCCAGGAATGCCATTCTTGGGACATTGTGGCAGCTGTGGTTCAGTAGTAAAGTTAGTTGTCTTCCAATCGGAAGGTTGGGGGTTCAATCCCAGCTCCTGACGCCACATGCCGGAGAGGCGAAACACTGAGCGCAGACCAGAAAGACTAGAACACAGCTGTACAAGTCCAACTGCCATATCTCACAGGTTTCCCTTGATTTCATTCAAGTCTCTCTCAGCACAATCAGCATCTGGAAATAATAAAAAAAAAGCTCATCAGCACCAAGATGGCCATCCACTGGATAGCGAACTGACTCACTGACTTCGCACGGGCTGTAAAATAAATAGAAGAATAGAATAAAACTTTATTGTCATTGTAACAAGTGCAACAAAATTGAAGTCACAGCAGAAATCAAGAAAACCAAAGTAAGAAAGTGTATAGAAAGTGCAAAAGGCTCCAGAAGAAAAAAAATAGCAGGTGAAGCTCTTCCAACACAGCGTTGTTGTCTGATGTTAGCTCCGTTTGCCATGTCTGTGAATAGCATGATGCTACTCTGCCCTCTGGTATTCCCTCTGTTGCTGGGTTAGCGCAGCGAGCTCGTCCATCTTATTGGTGATAGATCTTATGTTCCCAATAACGATGGATGGAAGGACAGGTCCATGTCGTCACTTCTTAGCTCACACCTGAGAACCAGCACGTTGTCCTTACCTCCTTCCCCTCACCTTATGGGAAACATCTGGCCTTGCACCAGTTAGCATTGACATGCTACAGGCTGCTAACAGCGGAGTTCATATGCAAACAATGCAGCCATGGTTACATGTAGGATCTCCAGACAAACACAGGAGAAAAGTAGTAAAAATATCACTGGAGCCACAATATCATAAATGAGCCACACAAAGTAATGATCCACTCCAAATACAAAGATTACAAAAAAGAGACAAAAACATTACAAGAAACAGACAAATAAGAGAGAGCTGCTGCAAAAGGCAGCCATAGCCAACAGGGTGGCACCTAGCAATAGCATAGCAAAGGATAGTCCTCACAGAGACTTTAATGACTAACGATGAATGTATTAATCCGAAGGTTATCCTTGAACTAATGAGCAATAAATGCATCACACCTCAAAATACAACCAGAAACTTGAATGAAACAGGTAAAAAAAACGATACTGGAAGTTGGTTGAAGAGGCTGTTCAACGTGAAGCAGAAACTAACTGGGATGAAAGTTATTGTTTGTTCTCATTCCAGTCTTTATGAAAGCTCTGTTTTATTGACTGTTATATAGATTTCAGATCATGTCTTAGGCTGGTATTAATGGATTGAAAAGCCTTGTATCAGTCTGATTTATGAATGAGTATTTTTTTTACATTTTCTGTCTCTTCCTCCAGTTCCTTCGTCACGGGCACTGCTTGCTGTGAGAATCTCTCCCCACTGCGCATCTGGGACGTCGACCGGTGAGTCAGAAACAGCTCAGACATTGGAATACATGAAAAAAAGTCTCCTTGCCTTTTTATGCAAAGCTCTTGTTGAACAGGACATTATTCTGGACATAAACACAGGGAAGGTCAAGTTTCTGTAGTTAACACCCCTTCTCTCCTCTTGTTGTGTCATTCTGACCAAACCCTCTAATCATGATCTCCTGTTAGAAACCTCTCAGTGAAAATGTTATTAATCATTTACTGATTAAAGGTCATATGTACTAATCAGTCAGGTTAGGGCACCTCAAGTCATCTTTAATAACGTCTCCCAGCCTTTTCTGAACACCCAGAGAGCAGCGCTCAGAAACACCTTGGAAAACAGTGTAGGTTAAGGAAGAGTTCAAAACAAAGAGTCCCTGAAAACCCCAGTTTCTGAAAGGCAAGGCTTAAACCTGATACATCCCGACCAGATCTGCTGTAATTCCCAGCTTTACCTGGGCCAATTAAAAGAGGCTGACACAGGAAGCTGCTTCCTGCTTCAAAATGGCTGGGAAATTTGAGGAGGGGAGAAGATATGAGACTCACAGGAAGCGTGAGGGAAGGGATGGGTGGGCAGGTTATTCTGCAGTTCACAGGTGTTGAGGGGAAACTGACATGGTTTTACAGACCTGAGTAAGCATGCCTTCTCTTTAGTCCAAGTGATTGGCTTTTCTCCCTGGATGGATGTGAAAGCTTTCCCTGCCCTCCATCTGGACACATGGTTCACTCCACCTTTAAGTTGTGTCACTTAGTTTTGTTGAAGTAAATAAATACAACCCCATGTTCCAAAAAAAGTTGGGATGCTAGTATTGTGTAAAGTATTGTGTATAAATGTATAGAATAGTTTGCAAATCATTTAAAGTCTTTATTTAACTGAAAGCAGTGCAAAGACAATATATCAAATGAGAAAACTTTTTTTTAAAATTGTTTTATGAAAAATATGCTATCATTAAGAATTTTCATTACCACTTTTCAGACAGCTTGGAAAGAGGAGTGTTTGAAAACACCAGATTCAGCTCAATAGTTCTGGGTTTCCTTTTTTCATGGACTTAATTTTATCGACAGCTCAGCTCCTGGACTCTTCTACTTTAGAGCCATGCAGTTGCAGAATGTGGTTTGTCATTATCTCTCTGAATATGTAAGGTCTTCTCTGAAAAAGTCCTCATCTAGATGGCAGCATAAGTTGCTCCTAAACTTAGAGCTTTGACAGATAAGTAGTCTCCATGGACTCTTAAAATCCCCAGGCCATCAGGGAAGATGACTTTTGAACTGCGTACTGAAAACAAGTAGGGGTGGAAGAAAAATTGGAAATACGAAATACAGGATTTCCTTCTTTGACAATATCAAAATCTTGGATTCTTTGTCAAAAAAATCAATTTTTTAAATTCAAATTCATATTCTTCATTTCAGGCTTTGTTTTTAACTGGATTGTAAAAAAGTTACCACTTTTCTCCAGCAGAGGGTGAAATGTTTCTTTCTGACTCACGTGATGTGCATTTTATGGGAAAATATGACTACTGATGTAGTCTGAAGACATTATCATCATTTAGCTTTCTCCCATGGTCTGGTGTTAAAAAAGGAAACTAAAAATTGTAAAAAAAATAAAAAAAAATAAAAAAACGTAAAAAAAAAATAAAAAATCGTAAAAAACGAAGAATTGCAATTTAAATCGAATCTGCACCCCAAGAATTGTCATGGCTTTAAATCACGATAATAGCATATCGTCCCAGCCCTAAAAACATGCCAGGTGCTCCTACACCTCCTCAGAGCAGAGATGTCCATGATTTCCAAAAGAATGTCACATTCTATTCAGACTCAGTCTATTATAAACTTGGGCTGATAATAGTTTCTGGATCATGTTTACCAGTTTTTTTTTTTTTTTTTTTGCATGGTGCAGCTTTAAGCCTTCTAAAGATGAGAAAAGCATCATTAAAATGGAAAAAAAAATCCTTCCTGATGTGTTTTTTGTGAAACATTTAATCTTCACATGGATGCAGAAACAACTGAGAATGCCTGGTGATGCATTTTCTGGAGAACACTTAGTGTTTCCTTCAGCCGTACATTTCACCTGGATTGAAGTCATTCCAGAGCCACAAAATCAACTTTACTTTTACAAGACAACAAAGATAACACTGTAAAAATTCAATTTATTAAAACAAAAAGTTATTTTCTTAATTTATGAAATTGTGAAATTATAATAACTAAATAAATCGACAAATAAACAAAAACAACTTTTCATTACATATATAGATAATGTTTCTAAACCCATCATTTCTTGTTTGCAAATTTTTTTCCACATATTAAGCATTTATATTATTGAGCTGGCACATTGGTAGTTAAATGAATCCATCAACACAGAATTAGAATCTTTATTTTCTTACAGATTTGTCTTTTGTTGATTTAGTTATCTTACCAGGGCTGTAAAACTTGAGGTTAGCCACTGGCGTAAAGTAAGTTGGTGGCCTGTTGATGTTGTGGGAGGTGAAGCAGAGGGGGGCCAGGCTTAGTTACAAGGTGTGATGTATATTTGGTTTAACAAAATGTTAGATCACGATTTTGTTAAGATTCTATGTCATTAACCATCAGAATTCTCTGTACAATAAAACGAGAATTTTTTATTTAAATAATAATGTTTTTAAGCAAAAGAAAGCCACTGCAAAGGAGTCAAAGCATGAGGCTCCAGAGCTGCAGGTTGCAGACCCCTGGTTTAGACAATGACTGAAGTCTAACATGATTAATAGTGAAGAAAAGGAGGACCTTATTGTTCAGAATCCAACGTTTGATTACAGATCTTTGACCTTGAGTGTCCTTAAAGGATGTGTACTGATCGAGGTCACATAAAGACAACTGCTTGTATAAATTACAGTTTGGTTTTTGTTTCCTTTCTGGTGCTCTCTTTGATCAATCTGAAGTTTTATGTTGTATGGTTTGTATGAAATGCTAACAGCAGGTTGGTTAGCTTGTTTGGTAACATTTAAAAGGAAGAGGTCATAAATCCCAGGCTCCCATTGATCTCTTGTTGCTTTGATTTAACTTAATTTAACACTCGCTTTTTTCCCCTCCACTGCAATCAATTCTGTTTTTTTTTTCCTCTGGCTGACACAAAGAGGTCTTATAATCAGTCATATAGAGAGGGATCCCACACAAGTGGCGCCATTGGAGCAGCACCCCAACTTTTCACACTGTCTCCGCTCATGGCTAAACACAGAGCGGGAAAAAAGCATCAAAGAGAAAGGACCCCGACCATCACTCCCAACTCCCAAGATTCCCCTCTGTTCCTTCAGAAAGGGAGCCCTCCTTTTTTACAATCAAATGGCCGGGCTAGGATTCCTGACATTCCTGGAACTGAAAAGAGTCGGCTAAAATGTCTGCATCGGGTTCGGCGCTCTGTTGTACAAATTGCAGCAGTATTGTCTTTGCAGTGCGCGTGTGTATGTGACGTTTTGAAGGTGCTCATTGTTGATGGGTCCCAGCAGCCGGCGCCCCTCCTCTCCGGTGTCTCTCACATTCCTGCTGCAGAGATCTCAGAGGTGCAGAGTAAATTGGGTGGACGTGCAGCAGGTTGCATGGCTCCCCTCAGTTTGTTTTAGCAAGTAAAAACCTCAGCAGGGTGTCTTTTCTCTACCTGTCTGACGGCTTTTGACGAAAGGGCCTGTTTCCCAGTGTGTCCCCAGGCTCCTGTTTAGAGCTCAGACTTAACTTTACAAGAGCCTCCAACCTCCTCTGTCACACACACACACACACTCACACACACTACTTTTCTTCCCCAGACTAAAGGATAATACCTTTAGCCTCTTCTTGTGTTTTTTTTCCTGAATTGTCAATTCATTAATGATTCCTTTCCCAATTTGTGTGTGTGTGGCCCCTAAAGCCAACCTGACTCCTGCAGTGAGACCAGACAGGCTGAAATCAGGACTTAGACCCTGTGTGTCACACAGCCAGCAGCCCCTTTATAACAATCACTAAGTCTGTGCCCCCTGAGGCCACCCGTCTACCCATCTCACAAAGTAGCTGCAGCTCAAACTGCTTCATTCTCAAGATGCACAATTATTTCTCCTAAAGCCACAGACTCCTGTTGTTGTCCCATCATTTTAATGTGGATTTATAAATCAGACCCAAAGATCTGTTCTTGTTAAGATTCAAGTAAAGGGATATTTCTCATTTTTTACACTGACAGTCTGACCCTTTGTCCTTAGTTCGTTAGGTAAGTCAGGTGGGTTGTAAAGTGTTTGTTAACTGCTGCCTGGACTCTAAACCCACTTTATGAAATTCACAACCAAGTTTAAAATTATTATTGGACAACGGCAAGAGCATGACCCTATGATTACATGAAGGCATTATGAAATGTGATATTTTATAATCAATTAAAGCTGTTAATAGGAACATTGTTTTATGACTTAAGCTGCACAATTGAATGAGGTGGGATCCTAAAATGTCCTTTCATAACTTTATTTATGGGCTTTTCCAACTGGAAAACTAGTTTACAGAAGGTGTGGTAGAACTGAGAACAATGTTCAAGATTTGGGACAAATAGTTTTCTCTTGTTGTACTCGGGTGTGTGTGCTTGGACCCCACTTCTCTGAGCATTGTATGTAACATTTAGAAGAATTCACATCAAACAGGACTGTTTTATTTTAGGTCAGAATTCACACGACTCTTTTGCAGATTTGTAGTTACTGCATGTGCCCTGTATACAGAGACTATCCTCCTTAAACCGTCCTTGACTTTGACCCTGAAAGCATGGATGTAGTCTCTGTGACATCACCTATTTGTTTCTGATACAGAGTTTTGAAACCTATCAACAACAGAGACATATTCAAAAAGTTGAACTCAGTGAGCTTTCTTTGAGTTTGGGTGTAGTAGAAAGGCTCAAATACCCCTTTCCATCCAAAAGAACTCTTTCAGTACAAGTACTAGCGCTTTGTTGGTTCTAATCACGTCATTCCTAAGAGTAGGTTTAGCTTTCCATCAGCAAGTAGACAAGTTGGAGCCACAACATTGTGTAACCATGAGACGCCTGTACATCACCACTTACGTAGCCATTAAGCAGATAACGCTTGGGCCAGACAGATACCTATGAAGCAACAATGGGAACACTCATCGTATGCCTGCAAGTGATGATTCTGGCTTTGCATCCAGAGCCAAAAAACCCAACTGCTACAGGCTACATCATTCCCCTGAATCTTCAGGAAGCACTGGGTCTCCTCCTCCTAACACTGCTGCTTTAGTGTCACCTCCATTTTAAGTTTTGAAGGAGAAACTCCAACAAAATAACAGAAAACTCACTCAGCAGTGCTGAAAATGACTGTATTTCCACTGCATCGTGACCTTTATAATAACCCCGCCCCCTGAGGTTGTTGGTGCTTTGCTCTGGCCTCGCTAAGAGTTGGTGCTTGCTAAGCACCAGTTTTTAGTTCCTAGTGGTTTGTTGGTGGAAATGGAAAGAAGTGGTGCTAACTCAAGCACTAGCGCCAGCTCTGTGGCTCTTGTGGCTCTTGTGGCTCCAACTTGTCTACTTGCTGATGGAAAGCCAAACCGACTCATAGGAATGACGTGATTAGAACTAACAGAGCGCCGGTACTTGTACCGAAAGAGTTCTTTTGGACAGAAAGGGGTATTTGAGCCTCTCTACTACACCCAAACTCAAAGAAAGCTCGCTGAGTTCAACTTTTTGAATATGTCTCTGTTGGTGATGGTTTCAAAACTCTGTATCAGAATCAAATAGGTGATGTCACAGAGACAGCTCTGTCAAAAAGGAGTACCAGAGGTCTTTAGTCTGTATGCAGACAGCTATGGGGTGCCCACCTGTCCATCAAGTCATTCTTGCCCACAAGTTTAACAACCAGCTACAAAGAAATCTACCCTCGTGCAGTGCGTGCAGGTAGAAAACCACCTTTTAAGACCAAAATCTTTTTCCGAACAAGGCTGAGAACATGTTTGTTGTATTGTTTCCTGTAAAGGTTGGCGCCTTTGTTTTTGGATTTGTGTGTGTGGTTCTGGTACTGCAGACAGACTCAAGAAGAATCTCAAAGAACTGCAGTTTTAAGCACTTCTGCCTGAGCTTTATATTTCTAGAACAGAGATTTCCACCTGACTGGAGTCTGTCCTCTGCATGTCATCTACCTTTAACATTCTTCCTTTCTATATTGACAACATCAGGTATCTCTGCATCTGTGAATCCACCTAGAGCAGGGGTGGGCAAACTTTTTGATTTGTGGGCCACAATGGGTTCTAACATTTGACAAAGGGGCCGGACCAGGAGCAGATGGATGGAGTGCTTTGGTAACTATCAGGGTATCATTCGTTCATTCCATATCCGTTTTAGAATCCAAAATCGGAAAACGGATAACAACTTGTTATTCAATTTTTCGTTTTCAAATAAAAAATCAGAAAACACGTAACGGTCTATTTTTCGCTGTTTTGATTTTGTTTTGAAATGAAAATTAGAATATGAGAGAATGAAATTATAATGGGATTTTTAATCCGTGTATGGTTCGTTCTTTCATTATTCTGATTCAAAACAAAATCTAAAAAACGAAAAAACAGACTTGTTTTTTTGTTTCTTTTGTTTTTCTGTTTTAAAACCAAAACAGAATTACAGAAAAACAGAAAAACACAGTTTTTCTGTCCTGGTTTTAAAAATGAAAAAACAAAAAATAATAAAAGATTGTGTCAAAATTGTTCGTGTGATATTTTGATATTAAATGTGAACTCTCTATATAGAAAACATCAGAATTGCAGGGAAAATAAAACATTAACAAGGTTTATTCATTTAATTTTTTTCAAGTTCGGCGGGCCGAATTAAAACGTTTAACGGGCCGCATGTGGTCCCCGGGCCATAGTTTGCCCATGCCTGAACTAGAGTCTGTATCAGCCCTTTAATCATCCCATATAGATAAAATCAAATAGTGACATTTGTCTGTTCAGATGTTTTGACCTGTGATCCTAAAGCGTACCTGAAACATGTTCCACGTTCGGACTTTCACTTGTTTTATTTTGATGACTTACACTGTGTCACATGTGACTCGTACACTTCATGGCTGTGATTTAACCAGTTAGCTGTGTTTTCTAGGCCAGACTCAGGTATTCAGCATCATGGACCCGGACGAGCAGTGTGAAGGATGGTCAGATCAGAACATTGTGCCTCTGCTCACTTACAGATACAGTCATTCTGACAGATTATACGCTTATGCCTCCATCCTGTAATCACATGCCGCCCATAAAAGCCAGTGACCTACCAATTTGTAAAGTCCCTGCTGTTTTGCACTGTGCACTAACTCATGGCATGGTGCTATTACTGGCTTTAAGATCTGTGCACAGGTGTCAGGTTCATTTTATGGAACCTGGCTTTGATTCTCCTCCGTCTGTGACCGTTCTGTCAGAGATTGTAATCATCTGCTTTGAAGGTTTCAGAAGGTGATAAATTGATGATCTCTTTAAGAAGTAGCGCCAGTGCTGTGATGGAGACATCATTATTTAGTTATGAATGAACAGGCATGTATCCCTTTGACTTAAATGAGTTTCTTTTTGTGTGGCATGTGCTAAGCTGCTTGGTTTTAGTGGTAAGAGGAAAACGAGGGGTCACTACCCCACACAGGCACAAACTCAGCCTCATCACAGACTCCCCATTGGCCTGGGCTTAGTCATGAGACCCTGGCAATGGGAAAGCTCTCACCCAATAAGGCGCCCTGTGGGGAAAGCCCTGGTCCAATAAGAAGGCCCCCTGGGGTAAGGCTGAGGGATTACCAGCCCGAGCCTGCGGATTGAGCTCCAGGGCGAGGGAGGGGGGCACGAGTCCAAGCACAGGGCTGCCTGGTCGCCAAGGCCAGCAGCCTCTCTTAAATGGTTGCTACGGGGCAGGTATCAAACGTGCGGGAGTTGCACACAGTCACGGTCATGGAGGGTATTAAATGGCAACAAAGAGACAGTTATTCTGCAATAATCCGCCCCGCTGAGTGCAAGTTATTCTCCAATAATCAAGAGGCAAGGAGCAAGCGGGACAGAGCTGTGATCACAAGAGCATGGTGCTGCTGGGCTGGGCTGTCACACACACACACACACACACACAGATACACACACACACTCCACACAGGTTACACCAATTCAACCCAGACACTTTATTTCTCACTTGTGCTTAAATTCCCCAGCTCCACACACAGAGCCTTGTTTCCTAATAACGGCTCAGTGACACAGACAGACTCTGTGTTAGAGGCGTTAGACTCCCATTATAGGTGAAAAATATGACTTGAAATGTGTTTTGAATTCCAATCACTAGTTTCCCAAATAAGACAATTCTACTGCGATGCTATCTAAATGAGCATCAGGATGGTAACATGTCAGGGCTAATGCTTAATCACTGAATGAGACAAAACAATCCAGCTCCACAGTATCAGGTCTCCCTAATTTTATATTAATAAAACTGCAGCTTTCACTTAGATACAACACAAAGAAACTTAGAGAGGGGGGTATTGTACTTCTTTTCAGGCCTTTTCTTTTCTATCCGTCTGGTGCCTCTTTGCATGAGTTACAGCTAAAAAAATGTACTTTTCCCTCACTGGTGTTTTAGAAACCCCTTTATTTCAGCCTATGTTTCAAACACTTTCAATCAGTTGCTGTCTCTTTAAGGCTTCCCACTCCACAAACCTCCTTCCCTCTGACTGGCCTGTCTGGGCCAGAGCTATGGGCATTTCTTGGTGTTTGAGGCCTGCCACTTCCACATGTCATACTTTTGTTTTATATCTGAACATCCAGCAGTGTTACATTATATCTATGTTGATATATGGGAAAGCAAAGTACCCCCTCTTTAAATTATGTGTTTGAGTGTTACAATAAACATGTTTTCAGTGTTTGACGGGCTTTGTTTTATCAGTCAACTATGATTCAAATATTCTGAGAAGCTAAATGATTTATTTAGTTTAAAGACAAAATATACTTTATTTATCTTACTAAATTGAATAAAGTGTGTTTGGATGTTATTATTTTGTTTGTTTTTTTTTCAAACATTTACTTGACCAGGAAGAGACTGGAAGAGTCTTGCAACTAAGATTAAAAATCTCAGGTTCAAGAGTGTCCTGGCTGGGGCTGGGTATCAGTCAAAAATGTTGATAACTTTACCAACACTGAGGGATACTTTTTTCAATACCAGTTTGATAATATCAATTCTAACAAAATTACATTACACATTACGATACAAAACTTGGGGTTCATTTTTTAAGCTTTAGTATTTCTCCACAGTGAGTAGTTTTCTGAAATAAAAAAAAGAAAATGGCACATAATTGCTTGTGCAAAAGAACTGTTGCAAACATGTGACGAGTCAGTGTAAACAGAATGCACCTTAAATGTCTTAATAACTATAAACAAACTTTCTCCTGTTGATTCTTGTCTTGTCTGTTTTTTTTAAGCATCAAAATAGCAACCTTCCTCTCTTACCTGGGATTGGAACTGTAAAAAAACAACCAAAAAGAAACAAGCATTAGCATGTTTATTTGCATGCAGTGGCCTGCTCTGGCTGCAGCTTGGAGGGACTGCTGTGAGCGAGGAGGACTTGTCTGTCTGTGAGGGTTGTGGATGGGGGAGGGGCCCAATTCACTGCTCGATGAAACATGAAACATCGAGGTGCTGGAGATAAAAACATGCTTTTCCGTCAGTCTCCAAATTCCTGAAAAGTCACAAGATTTGTTGCTTGTTGCTTTTTATAAAAGCGCTAAATAAAGTGACAGAGTTGCTGTGCTGGAAACACTTTCCTGCATGCAGCAACCACGGTTAACGTTACAGCCAATCACTGTTGGCATTATCAAATACTGATCACATGTTTGACCCTTATCATATTGAAGCTTGGCATCAAAAGAAAAAGCATTTTTTAATACTTAATACTGCTGAAGAATTTTGGTATGTGCCATTAAAAAAAAAAAAAAGTTTGGTAGCACAGTCACATAGTTAAAGACTTACCTCTTCTCCCTGGCTTTTAATCAAAGTTGAGTGCACATCTTAGTTTTTTATTTATTTATTTATTTATTTATTTTTATGTGTTTTATGTGTTGTAATGTATTTTAATGAATACAGACTTTTTGCTAATGTTTTAGATATTTTAAGCCATATGTGTTGTTTGTGTTTGTACAGCACTTTGGTAAACTTTGGTTGTTTTAAATGTGCTCCATAAATAAAGTTTGAGTTGAGTTGAGTTGAGTTACAACAGACACAAATATGGATATCACACTCAACACAACATGCATTCATAACAGCTACCTCCAGGATTCAAAACATGATACATCAGACAAAACAACTGTCAGATGCTCCAAAGTATTCTTGATCTGTTCAAAAGTTTCAAGTCTTTCTGTAGGTCCTTCCTGTTAGAGAGAAGCAAACTAAAGAACATGGAAGTTCAGTCCTGACCCTCAGAACAGACAGTAATAAACAATCTTGTAATCAAAGATTATAAGTTCTTGTATTTTTCTGAACAATATGGGTGAGAAAATAAGAGGGAAACAGTTTTTTGAATAATCTCCTCCGTCTAAATTTCTCTGCTCTTGTGTTTTCCTCCAGGTCAGAGTGTGTGTGCAGTCTTGGCTCAGAGTTTCGCCGAGGGGCCGGTGTGTTGGATATGGTGTTTGAGTCTCCCTTCCAGCTGTTCACCTGCGGCTATGATACCTTTATTCGACTGTGGGACCTGCGGTTGAACCCACGGTACGTTAATGCTGTCTAGTGTGAATTAGACTTACCCTGAAGTGCTGCAGCTACACTCCTGAGAGCTTGATCTGCACACCATGGATAGCTATCACGTTATAGTTTTTTAATTCTGTTTATATAGTTTATTTAAAATCATCATTTTTTTAGCAGTTAAGAGTTTAAAGGTGTTTGTTAAACAGTCATACCTACAGAGCCTCTCTGCTGCTTGAGGCTGCAGAAAATGAGCATGCAACTGAAAGGTACATACGAATAGTATCACTTAACTTTTTATTTAGTGCTCCTTTCAGGCTAGAAGGATGCCAAACAAGTGTTTGAAAATGCTTTTGGGTCTTTGTGTACCCTGTATTTCATCCTTTAAAGACTCAACCTCTTAAATTTGATGGTGAAAATGAGGAGTAGAGAGTCTAAAACACAAATATGTGAGTTCGCTTGTAAAAATGTAAAACCTCTGTAATGTTTTTTTTCTTATTCAAACCCAGTGAGCTTATTAAGAGGGTAAACCATGCAGGAGGAAGGTTTGTGTTTTTGTACAAGTGTCTGCTGGGTCCTTGTGCTCGACATGATTTATAAATTAACTTAAACTGAGGCTAACCTAGTTTTACAAATTAAGGGGTACTCAAGTAAAAAGCAGTTGTAGCTGTGTGATGTAAAGTATTCCATATAAACTAAACTTAAATACCAAAAGTACAAAAAGATGCTACGTATATTTACTTGGGTCAATACCAGTGGCGAACCGTGGCCCCAGCCACTGGGCCTTCAGTAGGACCATGGGACGTGGCAATAAACAGTCAAACAAAGAAATAAAAACAATAGCCACAATTATGTGACATTGATGTTCAATATATTGATAGTTTTGCAGGATTACAAATTTATCATGTGCCTGAACACTGCAATACCTAACATAACTACAAACAATTAAAACATTAAGATATGAATTGGAAAAAAATCAACTTGAAATCAGTCACTATGCTCACAATGGGCCTCATTCACGAACACTGCGTACGCACAAATTTGTGCTTAAATCGTGCACCTTTAGTGATACACTGTCCTCATCATCCTTGCAATAATGTTCTCCATCTTTTTAGATCACACTAAAAATAAAGACTATAATAGAGGAATATGGGGAATAACAGGTACATCCAGAGTAACATACATTTATTTTGTCTCTTTTTTCTTCGTCTTTTCTCTCCCTCTTTTCTTTAAATTAAATGAAATGAGAGAAGCCAGATATATACTCAGTATCAGATGTTAAGGCTGTTTATTGTTGACTTGTAAGATGTGCATCAAACTTCCAGCTGCCGTCAGGTTAACTTTCCATTATGACAAACGGCTTTCATCTGACATCAGATGTGATGGGACAGTTAATATAGATATAAATGTATATGCTGGTTCAGACGGTTACATTAAATAGTGATTGCTGTGATTGTTTATTGCATTAAAATGTGCCCGACACTTTGGAAACCTGCCTCTGAGGCATGCGCACATGTGCACTTGTCGCCACTCCGCCCTGCACCGAGGTTAGACCAGGTTGGAGCTGGCGTGCTTTCAGCACAATTTCAAGCTTTTCTTGAAAAGACAGCCTTGAAAACAGAGTTTCAAGTAATCCAGCAACCACACAGTCTTCTCCATTACTTTCCGCCTTTTCTCTTCACGTTCTGCCAACTAGATCTTCTCTTTTCTCCTCACTCACTCACAGCTACAGTTAGGCGCTTATCCATTAAGTATTCGCGAATCCCCGGAAGATGACAGGAAATGATCCCGCCCACAACTTAATAAAATATGATTGGCTAAGACAGCTGTCATTGACAAATTGTGTCCACATTCGCCTGAGTTACACAGGCAATCGTTGCAGTTACTGAAGGCCCTGCCTGCCAGAAGGTGTCGCTGATTTACCCAAATACCACCAAAAGGAAAATTGTGATTGGTCCATTTTTCATTTAGTTATATTAACCCATTGTTTGCCAGGACAAGTTTATAAAAATAATATAAAACTCATTGCTATGATTTCAGTGAGTAAAATGAATAAATAAAAACGAAATAAAACAAAATAAAATAATTACTTAGGAGTACAAAAATTCTATCAATATTTTTTATTAGGCCTTCACTGAATACCTTGAAGGCCCAGAGGGTTCCCCTCTGGTCAATACACTGTAGACCGCAAATTGAGTCACATAAGGGCTTTTGCATGCTTTCAATTGCATTTTGAATTTTCCCGCCATTGAAATCAGGTACATATAAATGTCAGGATATGATTTCTGGCCACGCGTCAAAGTTTTTGGACTCCTGGTTCTTTGGCAGCTTTTACAGATCAATGTCCAGTCCAGCTCTCCTTAATTTCATGTCATATTCCGCATTTTTCCCATCTCACTGTGTCTACTGCTACACTGCGGTCACATGTTAAGTGAGGTTTGTTTTGTCCAATCTGACTGAGAGGGGGAAGCCCTGGAGGGGAAGTGATGTGAACACATCCTACTCCTAGTTTCTGTGCATAACTGTAGTTCAGTTTCAGAAGGTGGCTTACTGTTGGGTTCATTTTCCTTATTCTGTTTTCTCAGCAGCAGATGGTAACTGTAAATACAGACAAAGGCGTTAAACATTTCCACTTCAAAGCTGCTGCTGAGCCAAATTATGATACAGGAAAAGTAACTGCTACAGGTTAACACATCACCATTTTAGAATGGAAAACAGGAAACAAAAAGATAAAATACTACTTTTATTCAAAACTAATGTTTAAAATTAGATAACCAAAAATCACATTGAAAGGACATCCTTTGAACATCTCTTTGCGCAGAGGGCTTACTTTCTCACTCCTGCTTAGTAGGGATGGGTACCGAATTAGGTACTTTTATGGGTACCGACCAAATTCTGTCAAAAGTGCCAGGTACCGATTCACAGAGAATCAAAATGTACCATGTTTAGGGACCTAAATGTATCCTTGTGACTGTGAGGGAGTGGAAAAGTAGGTAAATTTCCATGCTGGACACAACCTATCCCTACTGCTTAGACATCTACTTGACATCCAAAAAGCCAAAGTTCACATGTTGAACTGCAGATTAACGTCCAAGTGGGGTCACAGTTAGACGTCCAAATAGCAGACCTCAGTTGAATGTTGTGTAGTTGTCCAGAATTGTGTTGGACCAACAGACACATTATAGACATGATCTGCATGTCCATCAGACGCCTGATGTTTAGAGGGGAGTGACTGAATCTTTGAACTGAAACTGAAACAAGTCTTAAACTAATTACGGAAAATGCTGAAACACAAAAACTGGTTACTGGAGGATGCAGTAAGGCTGTATGAATGAGGCAATAACACTAAGTTTCTCTACATGTGTCTGGTTTGTGAACGCCTCGAGGTGACTCACCTCATTTGACAGAATCACTGTTGTTTGTGTCAAAGAGGCTAATTCTATTAAACACTTTGTGTTACTTTTGCCTCTCCAGAATACACCTTTAACTTAGATATCAACCATAATTCATCAGAGCTTAATGCCAACAGAGCTACTTGGACCAACCACTATAGGTTAGGTGGCTGGTTAGCAGGTAGTTATGGGAAATAAAAGCCTGATATGAAGTGAGCTCCTCAGTTCTGGTTCCTTTAGAGCTGAAGCGTAGAGACAACATTCAGTCCGTGGTGTTGTATAATCAGGGCTTGTGCACAGAGTGGACCCGCAGCCTGCTGTGGTGTCTGTGTAACTGCAGCAGCGTGAGCCTGCGGGGTCTCTAACGTGCTCTGTGAGGGCCGCCTTTATTTTGGGATTAACCGGGGTTCAGGCTGTATTTCGGGAAGATCAGTCAAGTAAGACAAATCAGATCTGATTGGCAGATCGCTCTGGGGATTCTGAATTGGGTTGGGTTGGGGTGAAGGTGGCAGAGGGGGGTCCCTCTTTAGACATCAATAATTCATACAGGCAAACCTCACTGGCCTCAAAAGGCTTCCAGGGTCATCACGGAGGTCCAGGTTGTCTGGAAGTTGAGGCTCACCAACAGAAAAGGAGAAATACTCTGTTATACAAAATAAAATACTGTTTTCTGTTTGGGTTTGGGGTCCAATCATGATCAGGTTTTTGACTTGTTGGTGTAGGTGTTTCCTCTTCCTCACTTTACTCAACACATCCATTAGTTCCTCTTTATTTCTCAACATTTGGAGGCTGTAAAAGAAAAACAGACCAGAAATGAAGGTGAGTCATGTAAGTGAGTGTAATGATGAGTGCAGATTATCCGACTAAGAGTTAGATATGTGAACAGTGATGTTTTGTCAGCTGAAGTCCCAACAGGGGGAAGTAAGACTGACGGGAAGAGCGGAGAGTGTGCTCTAATATTAATATGAAGTGTGCGGAATAATTCATTAAGCGCGTATCGACTGTCCTCTAACTCCCACTGTGACTGTATGATGATAAAATGAGTCATTCTACAAAGACATGAGAACGTCCTGAACAGTCATTCCTTCCTGCTTCGTTCATCTCATCGTCTGTTTGACGTGAAGGTGGTTTCATTTCTCTGATACTCTGGCTATGGCTCAGGACAGTGTATGTAAACTGGTGAATGGTTCATCAGGGGCTCATGACCTCTTCTGATCAGAGGGTGCATTCACGTGTGTGTGTGTTTGTGTGTGTGTGTGTGTGTGTGTGTGTGTGTGTGTGTGTGTGTGTGAGGAAGAGAGCCTCCAGACATCTCTGCTGCCCCCCTGTCTGCCCCCGGTGTCTCCCCATCACTTATTGATGAGGCTGCACTAATGGAGGATCGATGTCTATTGGCAGAAAATACTTATCCCCAAAATACTTCCCCTCTCTTAACCACAGCCACCACCACCACCCTCCTCTCAGCCTCCTCCTGCTGCACACACACACACACACACACACACACACACACACACACACACACACACACACACACACACACACACACATGCACACAGATGAACACACATTCACCTTCTTGTTAACCACAGTATTGGGTTCTCCTGTAAACAAGAGATGGAGTTTCAGTGTTGTCTCTGAACCTCCATGGCGTACAGAGTCAGACTGTTACGACGTCAGGATCAATTATCAGGTTTCTTAAAAGTAAGAGAAACACAGTCAAACATGACTTTTTTTTTTTACCCCATTTGCAGATTTTTTTACTCTTTACAAGTAGTTCAGGAATTATTTTGGTCTTTTAATATTTTGAAATATGACAATTTTCTGGACATGTGAGGTGAAAGTGTTTCACATTAAAGAGACAGTTCAGTTTTTTTGAAGTGGGGTTGTTTGAGCTCTATGTGACCACTAAAGACATTAGATACAGTAGAAAGTTGTCTCCTCTCCCTCAGTAAGACACAGACTGTAATAGATGGTGACGAGGAAATAGGTGCTAACAGGGAAATACCATACCAAATTCAAAGGCTATTTTCTCTGCCTACAAGAACTGAAATCAAAAAGTAATACCACAGTTTAAGAGTACGCTACATAAAATATTTTTAAGTGCATTAAGTCTTCGGAAATATAAACATTTATCCGGACCTAACTAACTGGTCATGTATCCTTCCGCGCAGCGCTAGTGCGCTTCGTCCCCCCTCCTCCTTTCAGCTGTAGGGAATGTAAACAAGCTATGCTTCGGGCGCCGGTTTTAGCCTCGTGTAAGTTTGATCAAGTATCGTAATTCTTTTGTTTGTACTCTAAGGATTGTGAGGCAGCGTAGGAAATTCAAAATAAGTGACTATGACAGCGACGAAGAAGTTTCATTCACTTTGGAACCAAAAGGATACCTGTATGAACCGGAGTACACAGAAGAAGAGCTGCTACAGATGGCGACTGAAAGGAATACAGCGGTAACATCCACGGACACTATGGTCTTTCCATCTGTAGCAGCTCTTCTTCTGTGTACTCCGGTGAGGGTTGAAACGTAGATTGAGCAGTAAGTTGGAAGTCTTGCCTTCCTGCTCAGCTGTTTCATTACCACAACTGACTGGTATAGCATTCACATCACGCTGCACCAATCTGTCTGTCAACCCCTTCCTCTGTTTTTCCTTACTCATGAACAAAACCCAGAGGTACTAAGGGCGACACTGGCCAATAGAACCATGCCGTACTCCCCACTCCCAGGGCCTTGAAGGCATTTGATTGCAGTTAAGTGTTGGAGTTTGTATTGTTCAAATTTTTTTAACACCAATATTTTCACTTTGACTGCAAATCAATATCAGCTTCAAATATTGGTTATCGGCCTCCTTGCCTACTTATAATCAGTATTGGTATCGGCCCCAAAAAACATATCGGTCCATCTCTAATGCTTTCTGCTGATGATGATTAAAATAAAATTATTCATTCATTCTCTATAAAGTGCTTCCAAAGAAATCTGTGGGAAGGGCTTAAATTGAGGGGAAATGTAAGACCACAAGACCTAATTTTGAAAATGTCCTAGAAATGTGGGAACATAGAGCTGAGCCGTAACAGAACCCAAACAGGAGGGGACCAAGCACTGAGCCATGGGGGATGCCATTAACAGTAAGTAGACCTGGAGTAATAGAGTAATGTCTGACCAGGAGGATCAACACTTGGACTGATGTCATGAACTTGTTTGTTCATCACTACTTTAAATGACTTTCTAAAGACTTCAGTGGTGATTGAGTAGCAGAGACAACATTCTAATCTGTCGACACCTTTCCCCTACAGCTCCAAAACCGATTGAATGACCTCCAACAGGATGACTTTATTCACACAAGTCCTTACTCACAGTAAATCAAAGACAATATTGAGTCCTAACAGAAGCATCGTACTACTATATAAAAGATAAAATAAAAAAGATGATTAAACCTTTTCAAAGAGAAAAACTTTTTCCAGGTTGAAAAAAAATCAAACATCTTGGATTAGATTAAGAGAAACATCCTGAGGAAACATCCTCAGTCCAGTGTCCTGTTGATCTCAGCAGTGTATAAACCCTCCCCTCCTTTCTTTCAGGAAGTGTGTGATGGAGTGGGAGGAGCCTCATGACAGTGCTCTCTACTGCATCCAGACGGACGGGAATCACATGATCGCCAGCGGCTCCTCATACTACGGAGTGGTGCGGTTCTGGGACAGACGGCAGACTGAGTGCCTACAGGTGTGTGTCTACAGTTTCTCCTCAGGATGAAATCAATGACAGATCCTCTGATTTGAGAAATAAAAGAAGGGACTCCTTTAACGTTATGTCATGTTTTGATGCACAGTTCTTCCAGCTGAGCTCTGATCCTGTGAGCAGCCCGGTGTACTGCCTGAGGTTCAGCAGCTCCCACCTGTACGCCGCCCTGGCCACCTCCCTGCACTCACTGGACTTCAGACAGAGCCCTGTTAATATAAGATGACACACAATGAAGCTCTGAATGAATTTGTGCAATAAATCTGTTTATTTTTACAATAAATTTGATCACATTTTCAAGAGATCTTGTCTGGTCGAGCTGTTTTTCTGTCTAATCCTTTAAGATAAGAATGAAGACCTTTTGTGGTCTGAAGCCATTTTAAGACTGACCTGTGAGTGGTTTAACAGTCTAAGTGTTTTTTCTGGTACTTGATGATGAATGTGGAAAGAGAAAAACCGTCTGTGAGGAGTAAAGTGATCCTGACAGACCTCATCCTAAGACGTCAGAGGCCTGTTGGAGCCTGCCAGGAAAGGGTTAATCCGACAGCTTGAGGCGCTATGAGCACAAACGCTCAGCACATAAAAATGGTGTTGTCTGTAGAGCCGGTGATGAAAACACACGTCCTCTCACACTTTGAGAGGCTGCTCTGATCCAGCTGACGCCTTTGAAGGGATTAAGGAACATTAGCTTCTTGACAAACCTCATCACTCTCATCCCTTTGGAAACACACTGCTGGGCTTTACACGTGTGTGACCCCTGCACCTGACATCACACACCGGAGGGGAACGGAGTGTTTGACCCGCTACGTACAATAAGAGGATCCACTTGATGGACGGAGATCAGAGCGACATGATCTCACCTGTGGATTATAAAACCCCACATACAGTGAGCCGCTCATGTTGAGTGGGTGTGGGTGGTCAGTGAGGGGAGCTCATGGAAACATCAGACAGAAGAGTAAAGCAGGAATAGTTCCTCTTTAGAATAATAGTTTTGGTGAAACTGTCAGATAAGGAAAAAGAAATCTTTCTCATATTCTGGAGCTCATTAAATCAACCTCAGTCCAATGTTCAGAGCCCAGGAAGTGAAATGCTGCCACAGCAGGAATAAAAACAGTAGGGATGTCCCGATATTACATTTTCACTTCCAATACAATACCGATACTGCAGCATTGAGTATTGGCCGATACAGATATTAATCCGATACAATATCAGCATTTAACATGCATACTTTTATTATTTATTTTGTAGTATGTCTGTCATGTTAGAAAAGGCTTGATTAAGTGATATTATTCAAACAAAGAGTAGTCAGCAACAGTAGGTATGAGGAAAAACTGACCCATTTATTATTAACTAATGGGTAACAGAAACTGTTTATATCGGAGATTTTAGATGCATTCCGATACGATACCATTACTTGTTTTTTTACTGGCATCGGACCGATATCTGATATCAATATCAGACTGGGGCACCTCTAAAAAACTGTCTCGGTATCACTTTATAACATAAAACTGTTTTGTTATAGCAATAAACAGGGTGTCCGCGGGGTCTTAAAAAGTATTATAAGTTGATAAATTAGTTGTGGGGAAAAAAAAGGCCCTTAAAAAGTATTAAAAAGTCTTAATCGTAATGTTATGAGGTATTACATTTTATTAGTCTTCAATCTTTGACTCCAAAAGTATCCATGAATATTTGTTTTCCTCCTTGCAACTTCCAACTGTTACAAACTAACCTGACACAACAGACACACAGTTCCATGTATCCACCACGGAATTAGTCCATCTGGTTGGAAAATGTTTTCAGGGTCTGAACCTTCAAAAACCACACCTGGTGATTGGACGATTATTCAGCTCGTCACGCTCATCACAGACCAGTGTGAGGATCTAGAAAAAGCTTTAGCATCTCAAAATATCTCTCTCTAGATCACAAGAGTTTCTTAAGCCTTCTGAGAAAATTCCTCGGACATTTGATGACCTGGGATTTTTGGATTCTTACGATTTAGAGAAAGCTTCCCCTGATCTCAGTTGTTTTGGAACAAATTTTCTTTGTTAAAGTCACTTATTTGACTGGATACAACGCGATGAGATAAGGTATCAATCTATACAGTTACATAGCGCTGTTGTTTGAGACATTACAACAAGCAAAGTCGTAATTTTGCGAGGCGTGGGCTATACATAGCGCTAGCAGCCCAACATATCCGTACGCTAATGTGACAAACTCAGTTCGTACAGTAGTTTAGTAGCCGTCCGTATGTAGCGCTAATGGAAAGCAAACGACACAATCTTAAGCACGTCTTAAATTTTGACAATGATGAAATAAAATTCTTGTATTTTTTTTCTGCAAGTTAGCCTTGAATAACAGCTGTTTCTTCAGGTGGGAATGGTAATGTCAATTAACCTGCCTCTAGTTTCATTTATTCTTTCAAGCTTTATTACATCTCAGCTTACCTAATTAATGTTAAAATGCAAACTACAATTGTCAAAGATCGGTTGCTAACAGCATCTTAAAGTTGCGATAAGGTCTTGAGACTTTTTGAAAGGTTTTTAAAAAGTCTTAAAAAGGTATTGAATTTAACCTCAGGGTTTCAGCATATACCCTGAATATAACTCAGGCATGTTCAAAGCCAGGCTAAGCCAGCTAAGTCCATCCAAAAAGTCCCCCAGCTTTCATCTTATACTGTATTCATTACATCACTGAAATAAATCATGCTCTTAATCAATGGTCCCCAACCTCCGGGGGTCAATTGGTACTTGGCCGCACATAAAAAATACTCAACTTACATTATTTCAGTTTGATTTATTATCTGATTCTGAGCATTGTTTTATTTTAAAAAACAACCAGATTCTCTCCGTCATACCCGTCTATGACTCATTCTTGACACCAAACCCCTACAAAATGGACAAAAATTAAACATCTTTGGAAAATTTCTTTCGGTAAGGTACAAAAAACAGCGAGGAGACAGAAGGAGAGCCAGTCCGTGAAAATACTGTCTGACATCAAACTGGTCCGAGGTGCAGAAAAGGTTGGGGACTGCTGCTCTAAATGATGTGCATGTTTACATTTTCTGTCTAAGTCACAAACAAACCAAGGCCTATCCAATAAGTCTCACTAAACTCCATCTGGACTGCGCATAGTCTTCTTGAATGAAGCTAAAACTGTACGTCAGGGATCTCAAACTCGTGCCATGGAGGGCCAAGAAGCTGCAGGTTTCCTTTCCAACCAGAAACTTCACCAGCTGATTTCACTGATTAGTCCATGCTCTCTGCTTGAAGGTGAGGTAATCACTGAAATCAGCTGGTGGATTTTTTGGTTGGAAAGAAAACCTGCAGCCTCTTGGCCCTCCGTGGCACAAGTTTGAGATTCCTGCTGTACGCTCTGAGGAAAATCAGACCAGATTAAAGTTATGAACTGGTGCAAAAAATGGTCTAGAATGCAGGATCAGGAATATTTGGGGCTAAAAATGTTGTTAATAGGTCAAAACAATCTGAATATGAAAGGCAATCCTGATCAAATCCAGATCCTGATCCTGACATAAAAATATCCTGACATTTTTTCTTCGTATTGCCCCCTAATGGAGAACATTGTCCTTGGTCTGAAGCAGAATTTGCTGATGTTTCTGCAGCATGTAACACTGCAGAAAACTGACCACTGATCATCTGGCATGAAGAGACACCTGAGGGACAGGTGAACTTTGATTTCATCAGTCTGTGATGATGGATCAAGGATGTCTGAGCACACTGAGGGACTGATTTTATAGAAATCACTACTTATCCTGACATGGGTTGTGGGGGCAGCAAAGTCATCTAGAGGGATACCGAAGTGTTCCTAGGTCTACCTTGGTGTCTCCTTTTAGGTGGACATGCCTGAAACACCTCCTCAGAGAGAGAACAGGCAGCTTTGTGGCATTGAAGGAGACAAAGTCTTTGATTTCATTTTTTGTTTTTAAAACCCTTTTCCTGCAGATGACGTCTGATGGTTATTGCGCTGCAGTTGGCACCAGTAAGGGCCTTACTTTGGGTGGAGGACCGCCCTGTGTCTTGACGGACAGCCAATCGGATCCTCCGGTTCAGCGCAGGTGTAATTTTTGGGGGTCTACCACTTGACTTTTTTGTTTCATAATTCTCAGGATCTTTCAAAAAAGGGGAATGACTGTCTTACTGCGTCCAACCTCAGCAGCAATGGCACGCTGAGAGGCCTTGCTTATGCAGCTCGATGATCCGACCACGTTCAAGAAGAGACAGCTTCTTAGCTTTAGCCATCAAGATGGCATGGCCGTGTGAATGCCTGACAGAAAATGAACATTTTGAGCTTATTTTGGCTTTTATAGCCTGTGGTCGTAAACTTTTGATCAGGTGATAAACAACCTATTTCCTTTTTTTAAATTAAAAGTTCCAAATGTTTTTGTCACACTCTCCCTTCTTGCTTTTGCACATTGTAGCTCTACTTAAAACCTCATTAAGATCCAAATGTGCAAAATGCATATTCAAGCAATTTTTCAAGTGGTCTTAAGATTTTGATCGGGTCTGTATGTCAGTAAGAGCTGTGAGCTCTTGATCAATCTCACCAAATCAAAAATAGCCGTCTTTGAAAACAATTTGGAAACCCTTAAAGGGGACATATCATACTTGTTTCTCCTTTTCACTATACCAGACTAGGATGCCTGTAAAGCATTTCTGCCCTCAGTACAAGTCATTTAGTTCCACAATAGCTTTCTCAATATCCTCAGTTTAGGCCATTCTTAAGATCTCGTTGAAACGCTCCGTTTCGAGAATGACCTCCAGTAACCTCGCAACGTCACAGCCCTTTGTGCTCTGATTGGTCAGTTCTATCAGAGGGGCGGAGGGGGTAGAGCCAGGGGGCGTTTTTTTAAGCATGGCAGTATTTACAAAATCGCCACATTGGATGGGGCAGACCGAGCGAGTTTGCTGTTTGCCAAAAGTTCACCGTAAGGCATTGATAGCACTAATAAAATGGAAAAATTGGACCCCGAGTCAGACCCGGACGGTTCTGCAGCTCAGGAGGAAGAAGCTGGTTGAGCTGGTTGGTTGAACTCTGCTGGTGTTGTTGTACAGATTATTGCAAGAGAAGCAATACTTGACTGAATTATTGTTAACAACATCTTATATCATCAGTAAGAAGCTGTTTAAGATTTGAACAGCTGTCATTTAGGATGGGAATAGCCTTTAGACGAGACGACTGAGACAGAGACAGGAGGGGGAGAGCTAACATTTCTCCACAGCAGCCACACTGAAGGAGCTGCCCACAGGCTCTGCAGACGCCACCTGACTAACTGAACTTCTCCATGTGATGTTTCTGCATCCCACACCCTGAAAAACAACCAAAAAGCTTCAAATGATGTAAAATCTTTTCGTGACTGATATTTGTGAGTCTTCAGTTTGAAATGAGCGTGCAGCAGAAGATGCAGAAAGTTACAGCAGAACAACAATAAAGCAGCCCGTCCACTGCACGTCTCAGCAGTGACTCTCCCTGCTGGCCATTAATGGCATATATTAGATCATAAGCTGTCCATTAGCTAATATGCCAGGGCCACTTAAGAGGAGTGGCCAGGGTGCGTACAGACATTGCACACCCATGCAGGAGATGTGACCCCCGGGGACTCCTGATGGCTGAATTAATCATGGAGGCTGAGTTAGCGGCAGTCACCACAGCAACACACTGGACACCAGATCGAGTCAAAACACCATCAACACAATCAACCTCTTCTTTAATCAGGGATCAGGAACTTTTCTGAACACAGAGTCACAAGAGGCCACCGTCTAATGAGGCACGCAGCGGTCGTCTGAACGGTTAGTGCAAACAATTCCTCTCACCACATCCTGAAGATAAAGTGTTTTTTACAGAACTCCAAAAAGATCCATGAAGTTTCTAAACTTTACTCTCTCAGTCAGATGGGTAGGATTTATGATATTATGAAAATGCTTTAGCACAAAATAAATTCATGTGCAGAAAAACTCCTGGTTCCCCACAAATTTCCTAAAAACTAACATGTTTTAGGGGTCTGTATGCGCAAATACAGCCAACGTTGCTTCCTCATAATTAAGAATTTTTATAACAGGTTAATGTGTTAAATATCTGACAATGTTTGGTCAAAACCTAGAACGACAGCAATAAGCTGTCAACAACATCCGCAACTCCATAAACACCCTGATCAAACAGGTCATATCAAACCAGTCCATGTTTAGGACATAGACTGTATAAAACATGGACGTAGTCTCGCCGACGTCACCCGTCTGTTTCTGAAACGGAAAATGAAGCACATCGGCTATAGCGGCCATATTGGTAGTGGCAAGGGCTTGGCGTACAGCCATAGGGCGCCTGTCAGTCATGTGACCCTGAGCTGTGCCTCTTATTGGGGGAGCTCACGATCTTAATATCCTCTGAACGGCCGAGTTAGAAAAAAATTCACCCCCTGTACAGTGGGTGCCGATAGTAAAATCAGCGACTCAGACAGGAGACGTTTTTTGAACCAGGCTGTAAATAGGTTAATTTCTGCTTTAAAAACAGCTTTTTTTGGCTTGGTGTGTTTGTGACTTCCGCTACTTCCGGAGCCAGCCTCAAGCAAACACTCGAGAAACAGCAGATTTTAGCACTTCCACATTGTCTCATATTCCCAGACCGGAGGTTGCCACTTGGTTTAGGGGTCCATCTCATTCCTCTCTATCTGTGAACACAGTGGTGAAAGGTTGGTGTCTGTCTGTACACTTCACTTTAGAGGTCACACTAATGGCAATGATTAGACAATGGCTGTTTTCCAAACCGCCTACTACACTAGCAGTGCCTCCTATTTTGGCTGAAATTTAGTATGTAGTAGGTAGTATGCAAAAACTTGCAAAATCTGCAGTACACTAAAACCCCCGGATATCCTACTGATCCAGGAAGACTCCTCAGTATGCAACAGACCAGTCTACCTGGCATACTGTTACCCACAATGTACGGCACTAATGCTGTTTGTCTATGTGATGGCAGGTTTCCGTGAATTACTGCCATTCACTAGAAATGAGTCAGCATTATGACTACAATACAACAACACTAACGTTAGACTGTCTGTGAGACAGAAGTTAAGTGATGCGAAGAAACACCAGTAAATCTCGTCACTTCCAGTCATAAAAGAGGTGTTTTCTTTTAAAAACTGTTAGCCCATATAAACCACTAATTCACTTTTTAAACCATACGTGGATTATATAGAAGCCGTTTTTACATCAGCTGAAAAAAAAAAAAACCTTCAAGATTCATTTTCAGTAAACAATATAACTTTTGGTGTAAGAAATCAAGTATGATGATTTTGTGTGATATGATGAACAAAATAACTAAAAGGCCAAGATCTGCCGATGGCTTGTTTTGAACATTTTTATTAAAGGTAAAAAAAAAAACAAAAAAAAAAAACATCATCTGTTGCTCCACCTTCCGAGACTGGAAACCAGAGTAGTATACTGCAAAACAGACCCAACAGATCAGTAATATTACATAGTACATTCACATGTAGTATGTAGTATGGAGTGACTACTACATACTACATTCACATGTAGTAGGTAGTATGAAGTGACTACTACATACTTCATACTAGATTCACATGTAGTATGTAGTATGACGTGACTACTACATACTACATACTACATTCACATGTAGTATGTAGTATGGAGTGACTACTACATACTACATTCACATGTAGTAGGTAGTATGAAGTGACTACTACATACTACATACTAGATTCACATGTAGTATGTAGTATGAAGTGACAACTACATACTACACACTACATTCACATGTAGTATGTAGTGACTACTACACAGTCTTCCTATATTAGTATTTTCCCATAAATTTCCTGTATTAGTATGATAAAGAAAGAATCATTCCTCCCCCTCTGTAAACTATAGACTGTATATAAAATGGACAGCGTGGCTCTGCCTTTGACCATCATATGGTTTTGAAGCTAGAACACCCCCGTTACAGACTATGAGAGATACTAGTACCCCTTTCCACCAAGCTGGTTCCAGAGCTGGTTCCAGAGCTGGTTTGGAGCTAGAGCCAGACTTAGCACCAGTTCTTTGGTTTTCCACAGACTAAGCACTGGTTGCTGACTCTCAAAACTGGTGCTTGGCAAGCACCAACTTTTTGCTGGGCCAGCAGAAAGAACCTCGTTACTTCGGGGGCTATGGGCTTGCGTCAGGGGGTGGGGGCGGGATTATTGACCAACCAAAGCAGAGTAAAAAAATGTCTTTTTAAAAAGACAAGTTTGGGGTACGCAAAACAACAGAAGAAGAAGATAAGCAAATAAGTTGGCAACCGTTTGTGGAAAAGCAAACGGTTCTTAACCGGTTCTCACTTGAACCAACTGCGAACCGGCTCTAGCACCAGCACTAGCAACAGCCCTGGAACCAGCTTGGTGGAAAAGGGATATCAGAGAATCTGAGTGGAGCCGGGTGAGAAAAACATTTACTTTTCTTCTGAAAGTCTAATCTCCTCTTTGCTCTCCCTCCTGATGTACTGTACTGTTCCCCAAAAAACCTACAAAAGCACAGCAGCTGTCAATCATCATTAAACGTGACGTAGGGTGAGTCTCAATGCGCTAACTTTGTGCTTCCTCCGTCCTATCTCCTCCACGACACCGGAAGTATTTTCCCAGTCGCCATTTTGAGGACTGTCCCAAAGCGATAATTGCGCTCAGAGGAGAGAGGAGAGAGGATGGAGGAGACTGATCGGAGGAGCTATGATCGAGGAGACACGAGAGCCGGCTTTGCGGAAGTCTTTTTACTGACAGACATGCCTCCTTATAGAATATCACTCTCTGATTGGACGCTGCAGCGGCTCAGCCTTCACATGAAACTTCACAAACACACAACGGAGTTTAATGAGAGAAAAGACGAGCTGAGGACAGGCACAGAGGATCATTCAGAAACTGATCATAAATCTGGTAATAAAGTGTTCGCTGTGAGTTTAAAGCACAAAACACTGAACACAACCATCATCAAATCAATATAACAGAGGATTAATACAGAAAACTGACTGATAAATAATATCTTCCTGAGACAAAATAAGGTGGGTTATATTAATATATTAATATAACCCACCTTATCTAATCGTGAACTCTGAAGCTTCAGAGTTCACCACCACATGTGCTCTAGATAAAGGATAAATTATTTATAAATAATCTCACAATTACGCATTTTACTGGAAAAGTGATCCATGAGCTTCTAAACAGCACACAGAATAAACAGAGAGCAGGTTTTCTTCATGGTAACGTGTGTGTTTAACAGGTTAAAGGAACAGACAAATCTCTGTTACTGTTTCTGTTTGATCAGAGTTATTACAGTGCACATGTGCAGACGCACAAACAGCTGTTCGAGCTGACTGACAGATGATCCAGAGGTGATCAGCTGACGCCGTCATCACTGAAACACGTCGCTTCATGTGACGCTCCGAAGGAGAGGATGTCCCATTGCTCTAAAAACCAATCTCCTCCGTTCCTCTCTCCTCTTTTCATTTCCTCGCATCTCTCCCATGCATCATTGGTGGGAGGGACTAAGACGCAAGAGAACGACGCAAGTGGAGGAAGGAAGGATGGAACTTTGGAGCTTTGAGACGCACCCGTAGAACCCCATTTTTAACCTCTAACAGCTGATAAAAAAAGAAACTTGAACACAATGCAGCCCAATAATATCTTTGTATCACCAAAGCATACAAAGGTGAGAAACGTTTCTAACAGGTGTATTTATTTCTTAAAGTTTGACCACAGCTCATTTCGACTGCTTGGGGAGACAGTTTTTGACCTGTACTGCATCCAGCCACCAGAGGGAGCAGTTTTTGTGGTGACCTCGCATTGAGCTGAGCAAGATGACGTCCATTTTTTACAGTTTGTGCTCCAAACTGAATTCTGTCACTAGCTTCGTGAGAACTGCCCCCTGCTATAGTTTGGGTGGTAGTTGTTGGGAGGTTCGTGCAGACATTGGGAGGGGGGGGCTTGGCGGAGTCCTGACAAGATGCTACATTCAAATTCTACCTTTTGCCTTTAAGCAACCAGCCCTTAAAATGTGCGGAAAAAACAACAGACAAGTAATTAAAATTAACAGTCTTTAAAACACGTCTCCTTTTGATTCCTTTTTAGGGCTAATGTTTGGTAAATTTACAAACACCTCTCAAATCATACAATCTTAGATTTTGTATGGAATGTGGAGGCAATTCGGATTTTATTTTGAACGTGACTTGCATTATTTTGTAATTGAATGAGTCTTTAAACCTCATAACACTGGAGCCAAGAAGTATTGGGACAGTTTGAGCTGAATAATCATCCCTTTTCAAAAGACATATTGTTCATTTTCAAAGAACCACAGTTGAATTTATTACTGTTCTGTGAGTCGATCCCAACAACTCTACACAGACAGACAATTAGGGAACAATCAAGGCTTAGTAGACCATGTGTAAGGCTTTATAACAGATGTCTGGACTTATACAGTGAAGTTTCACCTGTGATTTGTTGTTTCCATGTTTATAAATGATTGATAACGACGGAAAGGAATCCTAAAGGAAAAATCATTCAATAATAATATTTTCTTCTGATTCCCAAATGACATAAATTTGGTTTTCTTGATAGTACTATTTACATCAAACCATTCTTGGAAATTTTCTAACTCTCTTTCCACGCTACACAAAAGTTCCTCTGAATTTTGACCAGAACAAAACATGTGTTATCTGTAAAAATAACATATTTAAAGTAATCTGTAACACTGCAAATTTCATTCATGTAAATAACAAATATTTTTGGGCCTATCACTAATCCTTGAGGTACCCCACAGATAACTGTCTTGAACTCTGACACAGTATCTTTCATTTTCCAGGCAGCTCTCTACCCATGTGCAGGCCACCTTGTGTCCCATACTTCTCTAACTTCCTCAGTTACTGTCTGTGACCTATAACATCAAAGCTTTCTGTGAGTGGATATACAAAACAATCAAATATTCTGAGATAATCCATTTATCTGGACCTGGTAGGTGAATGTGGCCCAAATTAAATCTAATTAATGTTTTTTTATAGTAGAAATGAGACATAAACACATGCTTGGATTTCAGTTTTGCTGTGTAAATTTAAACATATTTAATATTTGAGAATCAGACATGGTTTCTTTTTCTATGAGCTTTGAGTCCTGACTCCAGCTCCCGTGATCCTCCTTTCTGCAGCTCACATGAAGAAGAAGAAGTGTAAACATCTTTCTCGACAGTTTCTTATTTCTTACGGACAGGATTAATAAATAAACAAATTAGAGTATCAAAGAGGGTCAATGAGCCTAACTTTGGTCACCACTCAGTTAACCCTTTGCATTAAGAATGAAGCATCAGTGGGGATTTCCACAGGAGCAGAGCAGAGTGCTGCTGCTAGCCTAAACAAACACAGAGTAACCACTGCAGGCACCTGTCACACATGGAAATCCACCATCCTGTGACTCATTCCCTTTCACACAATGGCTAACCTGTAATTTACCCCCGGCACTTAACAAGACCAACACCGTAACATGAGTAGATGTGAAGAATCGAGCGCTGTTTTCTTTGGCCAAGTTCACTGAAGCTGAATGGAGCGGACAGCTTGTCTTTTCACTGGATGTGAGGCTTGTTTCCTTCA